>NW_027667700.1:0-1000 GCF_963924665.1 Micromys minutus | reverse complement strand
TGTTTCAGCCTTCAAGATTACTGTTGAATAAGCTCACTCTCTCTAGTTTTTTCTTAATTCTGGCTGGCTGGTTCAACTCAGCTGTTCTGGCTCAAGACCCCTTTCCAAGATGACTGATTTACATCGGTTTCTCTCAGCTTCTGACTGAATTGCTCTGTTTGGAAAGACTGCCTCTGAACTCCACAGGCTGAACTGCCCTGCACTGAGCTGCTCCGCTCTGCTCAGCCGTGCACCGAGCTCAGCTGCACTCAACTGCACTCCTCTCTCCCTCACTTCTCTTAAGGAGCCTCTTTCCTGTCTGTTCTCCTGAGAGTACGGAATATCCTATTCTGACTCATTCTCTTAAAGCATTCTCTTATTCGTCACTTTGTCTGCCCCTTCCAGTTAGATGTCATTGCTTGGGATTAAAGACTTAAAGATGTGTCTGTATTCTAGACAGAGGAGACAGAGGAGTTAAAGGTACGTGGCATGTCTGCATACCTTTGGATGTGATCCCTTGCCAGAGCAGCCATGCTGCTTGATTGAAATTCCTCTACAAAACCAAGAATGTGCATATTGGAAGGAGACAGCCTGTCCTAACTAAGCCTAGGAAGGCTGAGGGCTCACTGTAGCTAGCAACGAAAGTAAGTTCTGGGGCAATGGAAGGTTGGATGAGGCCTATGCTTCATATATCACATTCTCATAGTCATATTCCTATGTCTGGTTCCTTTTTTTTCAGTCACTAAGCCACTTAGTTGGGGACCAAATGCAACAGAATTCTGGCACCTGAGAAGAAAGTGGCCAAGTGGGGTCACTGGTGATGCCGGAAGCGACCAATCATTCCAAGGTGAGTGCGGTGGCACGTCTTTAATCTCATGGCTAAGGAGGCTGAGGCAGGTCAGTTGCTGAAGTCAAGGCCAATGTGGATTGCATGTCCAGAGTCACTGTGGACACAGCACTGCAGACATAATTTCCTAAATGCACCATCCATCCGTTAGTGGATGGAGCTGATGGGGCTGAC